>NC_030432.2:19165894-19178394 GCF_001660625.3 Ictalurus punctatus
GCTTACCACTGAGCCACCACCTGCCACTGCACAGAGCCGCCATGGAAGAGTACAAAGGGCATCTCAGACATCCTGATCACTACCCAGTCCCAGCAAGAAACTAGACCACTGCACTCCTCTCTATTCTCTTCCCACTCTGAATAAAACCCCTCTGGTTCTAAACTGTCATCTGTAGTGATGATCCTCACAGGGAGGCACCGGTAGGCCCATATAACCATCAGACCAGCATTGCCAGTCATTAATGAACTATGACCCTCAGCAGATCAGAATCCTGTCCAGCCAGTTACGACCATCACAACTTCTGCATTACGGCCAACCATCAACCAAATATGACCATCAGAACTCAAGCATTACAGCCAACCATCAACCAAATATGACCATCAGAACTTCAGCATTACAGCCAACCATCAACCAACTACGACTATCAGAACTCCAGCATTACAGCCAACCATCAACCAACTACGACTATCAGAACTCCAGCATTACAGCCAACCATCAACCAACTACGACTATCAGAACTCCAGCATTTTGGGCAACCAACAACCAAGTATGATTATCAGAATTTCATAATTATTGCCAGCCATCAACCAACTATGACCGACCATCAGAAGATTAGCATTATGGCCAGCCATCAACTAAATATGACCATCAGAAGATCAGCATTATGGCCAGCCATCAACTAAATATGACCATCAGAGGATCAGCATCATGACAAGCCATCAACCATCTATAACTTTCAAAAGATCAGCATCATGACCAACTATCAATCAAATTCAACTGTCAAAGGATTGGCATCATGGTCAGCCATCAATGAAATACAATCATCCTAAAATGACTGATGTATCATCATTAAGGCCAGCAATCCTATACAACCATCAAAAGATCAGCATCATTGTAAGCCATCAACCAGCACGGTGCACTTGAAAGCTTCAACAAATGCACATATACCCAGGGCACTGTGTCCAATCACTCTGGAATTAGGTGTGATGATTAATCAGTGCAGGAGAAGCTAGCAGCTCAATCATCAGCAGTCAAAAGAGCTGCACACCGATGAAGAACATGATGAGTGCTATTTTAAATCACATCATTAACAAATATTTCTACCGCCCAGCCAACAAATTTCCCCCAAGGAAGCCTACTCAAGAGACTTGACTCGACTGCCTTCACTTACTGACCCAAGCACTCAGTGCACCCACGAATGCCCAAGAGCACAATCTTTACTCAGCGCTCCCACTTTTCCTTGTTCATGCACAACATACATGTATTAAAATCACCTCCTGTGTTAGAAATTGCATTTCTTGTCTTGAATATTTGCATGTACCACATACAGCTAAACTAAATTAAATGGTATACAAAGAAGTAGTATCTTAAAACCATATTGGGGAATAGGAAACTTAAACCATGTGTTAATTTTGATCAAGTGGGAAATAAAGATGAGTAAACTGGAGAAAACTAAACATTGTCATGATGTACAAAGTATTTACTTATTCCCATATGATCATACAAAATGAAACCCAAAGAAGAGTTGCTTAATATACAACCTCTATTAATATTCTAGAGAAACTGATGAACCAAGAACTGCATATAGGAATGTCTTATATGCCTAGTAATATAATGCAGGCTTAAATACTGGTACACACACACCCACACCCACCCACCCACACACGCCAAAGGAAATATTATGCTATCACCTGGCTAAAGCTAAAGCCAGGTGAGAGCCTAATACTTCCATCTTCTTGCTGATGTTATTGGGATTATACTACTTCATTCTACGAAGCAAAAACACTCACATAGGAAGAGGATTATAAATATAACCCAGATTATAGAACTTGGTTGGTGCATCATGCAGTTAGAGGCAATATGCGAGTGCATTTAGGCTAATCCACGAATCACAGCCAGCATCCACAGCAAGGGTCAAAACATAGGCAGACCACAGTAAACCAGGATAATCCATAATCGTGAAATAGAAAAACAAGCGAGGGACGAAAGCAGGAAGTACAACAAGGAACCAAGCACAGGGAACACAGGAAACTAACACTCAGCTCATAACAACACAGAAATTCACACTAATACATTGGAGTGAAAATAAGACACAACAGGATATAAATAGACAAATTACTTAGGGCTAAATTTGGAATAGGTGCACACATTAGGTAGTAGACCAAAGACAGGATACTGGAGACACGATTAGAACCTAAATAAAGGCATAAAACAAACAAAAACACAGAGGAAAGTGAATAAGCACCAGCGACACTGTGAAACGTGCCACACACTGAGAAGGGGAATTCGTGATAGCTGGACTGTAAATAACTCTGTGAAATGAAGGCTCTGAGGGACTCCTGACTATCATTGTCAACTCATGTCAGTCTGAAGCCCAATGCAGTGGCACACCCTGCCATTTCTGTAGCCTACATACTATTAAATATTTATAGCTTAACACGTTTAACCTTCAGGCTTTTTGAATCATTTCAGAAGGTTTCAAAAATAATCTTAAGTGTTTCTTAATTCATCAAAAAAGTATTGAAAAGTAGTCAACAAGTATTGACACCCCTATGAATTCATATGAGAAAAATATATTTGAAGTATATTCCCATTGACATTTTACATTGTCTTAGTACACCTGGGTGACTGGGAACAGGAAATTGTTCAACCATGACTTCCTGTTTCACAGAGGTATAAATATGAGGTAACACATAAGCCAAATTCCCATCCATAGTCATTCATAACAATGGGTAAGACCAAGGAATATAGCTGTGATGTTCGGCAAAGGTTGTTGAGCTTAACAAAAGCTCAGGGTTGGAGTGTTCCTTGCATGCTGTAACTGCTCATTAGCAACCACTCTCCGTGTCTCAGCTGGCAGCTAATTAAGCTAATTACTTAGGTAATTAGTTGTGAAATATTTTTTGAGAAAGTTACCTTAGTTCGTATGGAAAGTGTCCATAGTCCTGCTCGGAGAGATGTTAGCCCACGGCTTTTCTCTTAGAATGTACGGTAGGTGGCCCACTGGCCAAAGCACTAAAAATTTCCTTTTCACCTGACAGTGACAGCCGACTAGCTAAAATGCAAGAGCCTTTTTTCCTCTGACAACATCTGCAAATGAATTAAACTGTAGAATGATATTTAGTCATAGCTAATGACAAAAAGCCCAAAGCTAGAATTGAGAAGGGGCAGAAACCACTGAGTAAAGAAAAGAGCTGGAAACCTGGAAAAGCTTTCTTGAATTATTGAATTACATAATAGTGTGTGTGTGTGTATATATATATATATATATATATATATATATATATATATATATAAAATCAGCTACCAGATGGCAAAACACTAAGCTGGTCGAGTAGGTAGACTACCTTTGCAGCCAGTTTCCTTATTACTTAATTGATCAGTAAACGTATTCTAATTGTCTTATTATCAAAAATAAATTGTATACTATGTAGCATTCACTTCCTGTCACCCAGTACTTACTGCTGGTAAACATGATCTACCATTTTGACAAGCTTGTCCTATGTTTTGGCATCTGATAGCTGGTCAGACAAAGCATGAGCTTTCAGCAAGGAAAGGACAATAAGGAAGGATGGCACAGCATTTTCCTGTTTTTTTTTGTGCTTTCTGAACTATCGTTTAGCTCTGTACTTCTGTTGCATGCCTGCCATCACTTCTCCTCCTTCCAGATGGTGCTCTATATGCAGATATGATGTTACCCAGTTAATCCACCTATTGTATGCATGCTGCTGTGGAACTCTAAGTTGTTTGAGACCTCTGGTAGTGCCAGTAAGCTATTCTCAAAGCTGACTTCATCACTGCCTAGGCTGCTGGCTTATCTCTTCATGTCTTGACATTCACAAAGACTTTGATCAACCCAGAGAACACATCTAGACCTGTTGCATTCTCTACAGAGTTCTCCTTTTTCCTTTCGTTGCTCCTTAGTTATTTTCTTCTCTCTTCCTGAATTTCACATCACTTTGTTTGATTCCATCCTGTTGTTATCTCTACACCTTGTAAACTTCATATCATCGGGGTCTATTCTCCACCAGGTCCTCTTGGCAACCTGATGAATGAAAAGACTGATTGATCTTTTGCTCTTTCTTTCCAGAGGAGGGTACTTCTCTGGTTCTGCCTGGAGACTTCAATCTCCAAAGTGATTGTATCGACCAGCTCAGATCCTTCACCCTGACTTCCTGATGGCAACATCCTTGATGTGATCTTCACGAAGAACAACATCCCAGCAACTCCTTTTTTTCAATTCAGTTCAATTTTATTTGTATAGCGCTTTTTACAATAGACATTGTCTCGAAACAGCTTTACAGAAATATATTAACACGGTATACAGATATTAAAAGTGCGAATTTATCCCTTTTCTTTTGGTCTGGTCTTGAACATCGATCCCTCATCCGCCAGTTAGCTTCAGAAAATATTTTAAAACCCAGTCCTTCTTCATTCTTTTTTCCATCCATCCATCCATCTTCTACCGCTTACTCCTTCTTCAGGGTCGTGGGGAAACCTGGAGCCAATCCCAGGGCGCATCAGGCACAAAGCGGGGTAAACCCTGGACAGGGTGCCAATCCATCACAGGGCATAATCACATACACACTCAAACACCCATTCATACACTACGGACACTTTAGACACGCCAATCAGCCTACCATGCATGGGGGAGGAAACCGGAGTACCCAGAGGAAACCCCCGCAGCATGGGGAGAACAGGCAAACTCCACACACACATGGCCCCAGCGGGAATCAAACCCCCGACCCTGGAAGTGTTCATTCTTTTTTTTTCATTTATTTATTTATTTATTTTTTTACTGTACTCTCATTTCTACCAACAAAGTCTTCTTTTTCAGAAATGCCTGCCAACACTGCCACATCTACCCTCTGCACTGCTCTCTCCAGATCTCTGGACCCATTCTGCCCTCTCACCTACAAGCCAGTGAGGCCAGTATCTTGCAGCCCTTGGCTGTCTGACATTCCTTGGTCTGCAAGAACAATGCGTTCAAGTGTGCTGGGGTGGACAAAATCTATCTTGCACACAGATCTTTCTAAGTACTGAACTGCTTGGTTACTTTCTTTTTCTGCTGCAAAAAGCTCCAGTCTGGACATTAAGTACCTGCTATGATCAATGCTTCGCTATCAAGTGATCTGACTCCTTCTATCATCAAGTTTGCTTAAGCCACAACTTTACTTGGGAAGCTGACCCTCAACTGCACCAATTCTGCTATGTACAGACCTGTACCCATCTTTTTATTACTGTCCACATCCCCTGGAATGTGCCATTTTTACCTCTTTCCATTTTAAAGTAAATGACCTCCTGGATGCCAGCCAGTACAGATACAAGCTGTCCTCCTTACAGACACTACAAAAAGCTCTACAATAAACAAGGGAAAACTCGGTCCTCATATTTCTCAACATGTCACTTCACAACCTGCAAAGATGGTCCCCAGTACTTGGTCCACTCTTGCAGTGACGGCTGGTCAATAGGGGGCGCCGTGTTGCAACCACCTTGAAGTTATTCAGAGAAGAAGGCTATTTAAACATGTTCAAAATATATTGCGAAATAATTATGAAATATAATTTAGTCCTACTATTCGCCTGGTAGTCATGTCAGCATTTATTTAAAAAAATATTTCGTATATTTATATATTAAAAAGTATTTCGTTCATATCTGTGTGCAGGGCGCTGGCCAAATGAGTGTGTATGTAGGTCCTTAAACTTTTTAATAGCAGGTGACTTGAGGCTGCTCTCTAATTGGCTTGCTTCAGATTGTCCTCTGGGCACAGTTCAATGTCCTCCAGACACTCCTACTTTTGTTCTTAGCGAATCAATATTGTTTGTTTTTTAGATTTTTTGACCTCATGTGATTGGACCGTTCTCAACAACTCTCTTTCCCGTTACTGCAAGCGATCGTTAAAAACGTAGAAATAGGCGCAACATTTCTTCCAGATGAAAGAAAATTTGGTTTTATCTTTACTGATTAAAAAAAAATTAAAAATCCTCTCACAAGACGTTCAGACGAAGAAAAAAAGTATAAAGGAGTTTGGACCCGATCGACCTAACTTAAAACTTTAGCAGCAGTTATGTGATCGCGGACGAGCTTACACCCGGGGTTTCTCCCGCACTTGTTATGGCAAATGGAGTTGGCTAACTGGATGTGATATAAAGTCAGCCATTTTATTGTTTTCCTTGTTAGCTCTTTCAAAGTCCTGGTACCGGGGTACGAGACTTAAACATCTTTCTGAAAAAATGCAAACAGCATGAAAGTATTCGCAGCCATCTTGACGATGCTATGATGATACAGTTTTTTGTGGAGCTTAGCTTAGCTAAACATTCAGTCCTGCATTACTAACAGTGTGAATTTCAGTTTGATTGTGCCCACCCAAATTTTAGCACCAGCAGCTCCTGCACTCTTGTTCTTCCTACACGTTAAATCAAAGGGCTTAGTGATCAAATCACAGGTTGAATTCATGTCGTCGCATTACAGGCCTCAAAGGGCTCTGCATTACACTATATACCTTGATTCAAAACTATACACTTGCTTTAATGTGCCTTGCATGACATTTGCTGAGATCTGTGTGTATCTGAGCATATACTTGTAAAGCTTCTCAGTGGTGAAATGAGCCTCCCTCTCATCCTGACTAGCCCTGGCTCTCGATTCCTTCTACTTGGGTCTAAATCCTCCCTTTGCAGACAATGTCTAGGTTAACTTCATATTGTTTCACCTTTTCTTTGTGTTTAGGCCTACTCAGATTGAACTAGTTTTACATGGTGAGGTGAGGTAATGACACCCGGTTTGCTGCAGTACTGTATCTCTGGGGTTTTAGTCCCAATCAAAATCCTTCATGTCAGTCATTTTTGTACAGGTTGCCTGTGTATGTGTTTGGAAAGATTACACTGTATATTCCCTTCTAAAAAAAATAACCAGAAATGACCGCCAGGTAATCTATACTGTATATCCTTTCAAAATGTATACGTTGGTAAAAGAATTTGCACTTTTTTTGAGTACAGACTCTTCAGAAAGCGTTCTTTTCTATCATCTGCCAAAAAAATCCAAACTGAAACCAAATATTAACCCAGTTTAAAAAGCATAGCAATAAAATATTGGCAGCATTTAAAAGAACTTGCAAGAAAAACAATGCTACAGGCAGTTTTAGGTAAGTTATTGAGTTCGTAGCACAGGTATAGCCTACGGACATGATATGGGTATCTAAGCTATTAATGATCAAGTATGTGGCCACCCTGCTTGAAACAAGCGCTTACAATACAAAGGTCAAAACAATCAGTTTATCTGAGGTTCAGACGTTACAGATGTTCTCTGACAACAGACATCCAAATTGTACTTTACTTCTTGGGTTTCAGAACTTTTTTTTTTTCCACTTAATGCACTTTCTTAGGGCCCCACTTAAATTTGAAGTCTTTTAGCACTTACATGAACAAGTACTAGTCTCTAATCTTTCACATTATGGACTCCTGTGTATAATTTCACAAATACATTGTATCATGTATTTAGGGGGCACAAGGCAGGGGACACCCTGGACAGGGTGCTAACCCATTCGCACACTACAGACAATTTGGTTATGCCAATCAGCCTGCAGCACATGTCTTTGGACTGGGGGAGGAAACTGGAGCACCCAGAGGAAACCACCAGGGAAAACATGCAAACTCCATGCACACAGGGCAGAAGCAGGAATCAAACTCCTAACTTCAGGGGTGTGAGGCAAACATACTAACCATTAAACCACTCTGTCCCCAGAGCAAACCAAAGATCTGCTTTTGTGGCGGCGTCCATGTTTTTTTTGTTGTTGTTGTTGTTTTTTTCTTTCCATTTTGCGCATCAAAAGTCCCAAGCTGGCAAATGATGTCATTACAGCTTGGAAATTATCAATTACAAGTCCCCATGAATGCAGCATAAGACTTAGAACTGACTGGTGCTTGTGAATCTGAACTAATAAACCCACGCAGCTAAGGGCTGTTTGGGGATCCATTTCCATCTGTATTGTTTATAGTGATTATCACTAGGACAAGGAGACGATATATAGGGAATTGTAATAAAGCGGTTGTTATGCTATACAATCTAAAGTGAAGGGCTGGGGCCATGGGGCACAATGTACTCAGAATGAGACGATTATGTGCTTTACCTTTGCTTGAATTGGATTCTGCAGAACTTGGATTTTAGATAAACGCACTTGCCAAATGAAGAACTGTAATTCTAATCAGAGTGGTTCACCACTTCTTTTTTTTTTCTTTTTTTTTATTTTTATAACGATTACTCACACTGCCACAAGCTAAATTTCTAACACTGTGAATATTTAAGGTCACAAAGCAGTGCTAACTGTGCCACAAGGAAACATGAAAAAAAAAAAAAAAACATTTAAATAACTTGGTTTTATAAAGATTTATCTTCCTAATGACTAACAGAATGGACCACTGAATGGAAGGCACTGAGAAGACACGGATATGCAGTTTAGTTTTGATGATGCTAAGCACACATTGTAAGGGAATGGCAACAGATAATAAATGCATTTCCTTTTAAAAGAAAATGCGAGGGAAAAGCAGGATAAAAGCTTTATTATCGGCTAACACACTCACACACACACACTCACTTTTTGTCATACAGGCTTGTCAGGGATCTTGAGGGTTTTTTTTTTGCTGATTGCTCAGTATGTGTGTCTACAGTGAGGATGCTGTGAGCTGGACTCGTATCAAGATACAGGAAGTGAACCTTAGCATTGAAAAGACCCCACCAGAGAAGTTCCCTTTTATGGGCGCCCCAGGGACAGAGTGTTTTTCTAGTGCGTGATGCGTTACACTGACAGCGGAAATTGAGATGACACTAGAAGTCACTCCAAGCGTTCATTCTGACTTCACCTCTGCCTCAGATATACACATAAGCAGTCTCACCTGCGTATGGGACAGGTGCGTCCTTGTCCAGTGCCACCAGAGGGGGGTCGAGCAGAACAACGTCTGTGTTCTCAGTGATTACACCACGATATGACGTCTCGATCCATGGCTTGTGCTTGTTCACTTGGGGAGGGAGGGAGAGAGAGAGAGAGAGAGAGAGTCATTCAGTCAGCTTGGCTTTTTACCAAATCACCACTACTGATCACATTTATAGCCTACACACCCTCATTATCCAGAGCTTTCACCAAAAAAAAAAAAAATACAAGAAAAGAAAAAATCAAAGCTTTGCTGCATGATTTATTGAGGCTTTCAATCGATTCTTTTGGTCTATTTTATCTTTTTTTAATCCTTCAGTTTAGTCATAGAAAATTTATACCTGCTATCTGTGTCTCCTGTATCGCATGACAGCTCCCCACCTGGGAGGGTGAAGGCTAACGAGTGCTTGCTTTGAGACAAGTGAAGCCATCCACCACATCTTTATAAACTGCCGCTCATGCACCACCAAAGCAGAACAGCACTAACTGGCGTTGTCTGAATACAGTGGATAGAGGAAGGCTGTCCTGCCTACACAATAAGCAGGAGAATTCTCCTCTGTTGAACTACTGTTGCATTGCCGTGATTTGAACCTTTGATCTGATAAGATATGAACACTTAAACCAGTTAAGATACGTAAACCTAAGCCGGTGGCCCCATTCGATCAAGTTTGGATAAATGAGTGTAAAGTGTATGATATTATACTGTACATCATCAGAATACTGAATTTTTGAATTCCACTCTTTCCACATTTACCATTTACTCAGTGGGCAGTTTATTATGTACTAGGGACGTAACCAAAACATTTATAAGATATGGGTTGAACAGATACAAATGCAAATATGAATAGGAGGTGCACTATTCCTTTGTTTTTAGAAAGCTTGCCAGGGAAAGGTTCACATGGAATGTGTTTGAGGCTAGAGGTGTGCATCGGGACTGGGATACTGCAGGACACAACAGAACAGCGGTCGA
Source organism: Ictalurus punctatus (assembly GCF_001660625.3). Taxonomy (NCBI): domain Eukaryota; kingdom Metazoa; phylum Chordata; class Actinopteri; order Siluriformes; family Ictaluridae; genus Ictalurus; species Ictalurus punctatus. Next base: position 19,175,788 of record NC_030432.2, read on the forward strand.
AGTTGTCTGACATGAAGCCCGCAAGACAAAGAAAGATTACATTCATTAATGTGAACAATGGATGTAGTGCAATACATTTACAGTGTTCATTCATTCATCCTTAGGAACTGCCTGGTCAGGGTTGCAGTGGTTTAAATTAGGCTACACTTTTGTTTATATTTTGGAAACTAGAACCAAAAAATTTGGTAGAAACGTCATGGGGAATTACAAACAAAAATAATAAGTGTGCAAGTGAGATTTAAAAAAAAAAAAAAAACTGTCTTGCACATATCTCTATTTGAAAAAAATAAGAGAGGAAATATAACTCTGGTTTTGACCAATGCTCACTTCAGGTATAAAACCAAATACAGATGTATATGAAGATCTGGAGCATTAAACAGGTACAGAAACATATACAGGCATTGTGTAATAGCCCTATTAAGTACACCTACATGTAGGCCTGGACGATTAATCGAAAAGTAATCGAAACCGAAATTCAGAACCTCTAACCGACGTAATTTCCCCTTGTCGGTTATTTCGTTTTTTTATTCCTGTTACTACTTTCCCTTAAAAACATACTACCGCGTGTGTAGACACGTGACTCCGCCCCATCCAGTCAGCGGCATTGAAGCAACATGGAGGCGGTCTCGAACACCGAGTCACCTGAGCAACAGGAGCAGCTTGTACCAAAGAAAATCGCTGTGACCCTAACAGCGTAAAGAAGATAGCGAACAAAATGACGTTAAATGTAAACGTTGCAGAAAAACCGTTTCAGAGACCAAAGGCAATACCAGCAATCCGTTTCAAAACTCAGAGCACAATCACGGTAGCAAATATGAACAGTGCATGGCTCAAAAAGAAAAAAAAGAGAGAAACTGATAAGTGCCCAGCAACAAGTGCCTCCACAAAGCAGGTGTCCATAACACAAGCATTTAAAAAATGCTACACAATATGAAAAGGATTCAAGAAGATGGAAAGAAATAACTGACGCTATTTGTTACTGCATGGCGAAATATATGGCTCCCATAGCTACAGTGGAGCGCAGTGGGTTTAAACACCTCGGTAAAACTCTCCACAGAACATACACTGCCATTGCAACCATATTTCTCCCAAACTGCGCTCTCCAACATGTACAAAACATGTCATAAAAAGTAGCTGCTGCACTGAAGTCTGCACTTTGCAGCCACATCTGATCTCTGGTCAAGTAGAATGATAGATTATTATTATTATTCATTATTATTTAAAATTATTATTATTATTTTAAAATAAAAAAAAAAAGATTAGTAAAAGAATATCCCACCTTTAATAGTTGAGCATATTTATAGTACAAACCTTGTCAGGAAACTCTGAGGGGAAAAGAAAAAGAAAAAAAAAAAAAAAAAGGCAAAATAATCGTTCATTAATCACAATCGAGGTAAAATGTACAATTAATCGAGATTTTGATTTTAGGTCATATCGTCCAGCCCTACCTACATGCATGCACAGGTCGCAATGTGCACAACGGGTCACAGAAGGGATTCAAAGTAATCAGATTACAGGTACATTTTGTAAATAAATAAATAAATAAATAAATAAATAAATAAATAAATAAATAAATAAATAAAGGGAATACTATCAAGATTAAATTGATTTCATTGAAAAGCAAAGAAATGAACCTTTTGATATAACACAATATAGACAGCTGCTTGATTATAGTTCTGGTTCTCTCTCGCCAGTCGTAAGCATCCTCCTGGTGCAGTTAATTTGGTAGAAATAAACGCAAATAGTTGTCTGAAATACTTTTATTAGGGTGACCGTACGTCCTCTTTTTCCCGGACATGTCCTCTTTTTCGGACCTTAAAAAAGCATCCAGCCGGGATTTCTACTGTACGTGTGAGAAAATGTCCAGGATTCAGCTTTAGTGTCATTATGATGTGTTTATGGTCTAATACTGCATCACGTGTGCGCATATTTGCATTGCTTTAACCCCTCTCTGTAATTCCCGCCTTCTCGCACACCAATTGGTCGATTATAAAAGGCTTGCAGCAACTATTGGCCAAATTCCTGCCTCACAACCATTCTCCTACTCTCAGCGAACGCGCAGAGGTGAAGCACTGTTGTGTACGGCATCAAACAGTCGCGTGACGATAGCAGCAAATGAAGAAAACAAATCCAAACACTGAACATGTTTTTCAGTTCTAAAATAAGCTCTGAATCACAGTATTTTAGATGAGATGTCTTTTCTCTGGACTTTACTTGCACATGTGACCTTGAAGTAATCCACAAATAATCAGATTACATTACTTTCATGTTGTGATACTTGAATTACGTTACTGATCACATTTATCATGAAGTCATTTGTAACTGTAACGGAATACATTTTTAACGTAACCCTCCCAACCCTGCTGATTACAATGCAAATCCTAGCAAGTGAAAATTTCTGGAGAACATTCTGCAGCCCGTGGGCTCACCCTAACCAATCCAGAGGTGCAATTTTCTCTCTGTGCAGACGATCCCCCTGAGAAGAGCTATTGGCAGAACTAAACACTGGCAGTAAATCTTCAGAAAGAAGACATTTCCGGAAATAACAGAGCTCTAGTGAAATAAACTGGCAGCTGCAGATAAACATAAGGTGAAACTGTATGCTCA